>NC_057794.1:102643243-102680387 GCF_018294505.1 Triticum aestivum | reverse complement strand
GGGCGTGCCTCGGGCCCCGCAGGCCGCGGCGGTGCAGGAGGAGAGAGAGTGGAGCGGCGCGCTCAGGTGGCGGGCGCTGGTTGGTTCGGGCGGGGGAGGAGGCGACGTGGTGGCGTCTGATTCGCCGGAGTGAGGTGGCTGCGGGGCGGCGGACATGTCCGGTGCGGGAGGAAGAAACGTCCGGCGGCGCGAGGAGGACGAAGCTTAGGGTTAGACTGCGCGAAAAATCGGGGAGAGCCACATATTTATAGGTAGAGGGAGCTAGGAGAGTCCAAATGAGGTGCGGTTTGCGGCCACGCGATCATGATCGAACGACCGAGATGATAGGAGGGGTTTAGGTGGGTTTTGGGCCACTTTGGAAGGGTGTTGGGCTGCAACACACACGAGGCCTTTTCGGTCCCTTGGTTAACCGTTGGAGTATCAAACGAAGTCCAAATGGCACGAAACTTGACATGCGGTCTACCGGTAGTGAACCAATGCCGCATGGAAAGTCTCAGTCCAATCCGGAATTGTTAAACACCCGCACACGAAAAAAGGTAAAAGGAGACGCCGGATGACATAAGAGCGCCAGATTGCAAAACGGACAATGGGGAAAATGCTCGGATGAATGAGACGAACATGTATGCAAATGAAATGCACATGATGACATGATATGCAATGCATGACACGCAAGCAATGACAAGGCAACAACAGCGAATAACTGGAGGACACCTGGCACATCGGTCTCAGGGCGTCACAGGATTCCACTTCCAAAAATCTTAGAGTGCCCTGAGGTTGACCACAGAGATGATCTACGTACGTTCAAATACAATCATGGTGACTGTCGTCTACGGAAGATAGTAATTTGTTGAGTTCCCAAACACTCTTGGAATTACAAGAACTATCCAGTTGTTGTTATCTTCGACAAGGATGTTGCCTTCCTTACTGATTCCACGGTTCGTCCATGGATATTGCTCAAAAATTAGTTTATGTACATGGATGAGTACTGTGATGCAATTGAATACGAGGATCTTGTGTTTGTTGCCACCACTCATGGCACTGTTTTTGCATGGGATCCTCATAGTTTCGATACGTTTTCCTTCCACCGTAATTATAATTGTTTCATCCACATGCATGCGGGTTAGCAAGTTTCCCTTTGCTAATTAACCTTCTTCTTGTGTTTCCCAGGTCCTGTGAACATTCCACCACCTATAGTTGAAAAAAAATTAACCAATGGGGAGATGACGATGGTGATGATCACGAGCATGAGGATGAGCAAAACTTATATACTCAGTGGCGCCTGGCAACTAATTCCGATGGATCACCTCTTCTTGTCTGTATACAGTGCACTATGATTATTACTACTGAGGTAGAAGGTGTTCTCTCCCATGGCCGCCCTCTCCCGACCTATTCCAACACCCGTTGCAGGGTATTCGGGATGGATACTAGTGTGCTAGCGCCAACACCTTCTCCCTGGTACAGTATTGATAGTCTTAGAGAAAACTTGCTCTTCCTTGGACAAAACTATCCAATGATGGTGAAAGGCGATCCGGCTGCTGATGACACAATGTTACTACCATTTATGAGAAGCAACTGTATCTATACCTGGACATTGCGGTGGTTCCCTACCCTGGTCCTGATATATGCCGCTTCAGCCTGGATGATCAGTCCTGCATTGCTCTCGATATTGACAATAGCTGGCCCTTCCCAGAGCACCTATGCTTCAAAGCAAGCGTTTCCAACGCCGAGGATTGGTTGAGTTGAAGTTCATTTCATTGCTTGTTATTTGTTCTGTGATGAAAACTTCAGTATTTACTAGAATGTTTTGTTGGAAATAATCTATAATCCAACATGTATCATCGTTGTCGTTGTGTGTTGATGACTTGTTGTATGTAATGAATGGTACATTTGCAAATGCGTTTCATAGACTCAATTTATGAATGGTTTTCGAGTCACTTCTTGGAGTGTGAGTACCGTAGTAGTATAGCCAGCATCCGGTTAGTATATGAAGTTGCCACATCACATAGAGCCAACCTAATATTGGAGAACCAGATCTGAGATGCCACGTGTACCAGATGAATGACTCCAAGTTCGACCACCGTGATGCTAGGTGCGAGCCGAGGAACACTGTTGGAGAGACCTCCCTCATAATTTTCCTACATTGGTCGTTTGATTCATAGGATAGAATGCTATAGGATTTTTTTCCCTGTGCAATCATATTTTTATTGGCAATCTAGCATCCATTCCAACTTTTGTTTCACTTCCTTTGATCCTACGAAGAGAGTACTTGCTCTAAATGATGTGCCGCTGCAAGAGCCGCCTATATTAATTAACCATGGTCTAAAAAGGTGGACCAGCTTTGGCTATAGTAGTACTGTACTACGTTAGTAGGTGACCTTGCACTTGGCTCTTCTCCTCTTCCGGAAGTCGAACAATAATGATGGTACTACTTTTGGTAATCTGACACCAAATGAATTGCTGCATGTCCACCGCTTGTAAGCAAAAGTTTCTCCTCGTGCTGCGAGCCACCACGCATGCATTGGCGAGGGAGAAGGCATAGTAAGCAAGCTTCTCGTCATTCTGCGAGTTGACGGGACACATCAAAGTTACATATTTATTAGTACTCTCTTAAAAAGGGCCGACCATGTCCATGGCTACCATCTCGTGCTCTGTCATTGAGTACGTGCACTATTCACGTGCCATCGAGGAGAAAAAATATTGCATAGTACTAGGTCCCATCGAAGTGCACGACTCACTTACGCACTGCATATCTCCATTTTCTTGCATGACATGCCACCTTGATGCTAGATGTCCCGCGTGTCATGGAGGCATATAGTATAATTTTGTAAATTGGAGGCATATAGATTCCCGCGTGCCGCAACAGGATGAACAAAGCTCATGTCTTAAACGAAAGAGTGGAAGAACAGAGATTCCTGACGACCAAAAAGGAGCTACAAACCTTGGGGTGGAGCGTCTGCACTCATAATATTTTATATTATCTAGCGATATAAAATCAACCAAATCTCGCCATGGTCCTATACCATTCTATAGCACTATGAGAATAACTTTGAACGTAAGCCATTGATTCACTCTATCCAATGGTCATAGTTGGAAAATCCAAACAAAACCAAGCATTGGATCAACTCTTTTTCCGAGATCAACTCTTTTAGCACTTAGATTGTTGCCGCCTGCCCACCTAGCCCACCTATATATCCGCTCATGTGTGATGACCACAGGAGCTATCCACTCAGATTGTATGTTAAAAAAATAAAGGTCGACATGTGGTCCCGTTCCAACATGTCAGTGAGACGACGGCGAGTCCTTTTGTACAATTTCCGAAAGGACGTGTAGGCCGGGGCGCCTCTTCGAGTGTAAAGAAGTAGACGTGTCTAGCCTCTATTCTATCAACAAGTGCACTAGTCTCATCTCTAGCCTCTATGCTAGCTAAAAGTGCTAGAACATCTACTAAATTGCGCTCTGTCAATATATCATTGTACTCTTCTTCCCAATACCAAAACTTGCATCCATTCTACACAATAAAATTTTAAGTTAGCACAACTAGTCTAATCAGAGAGCACAACCGAAGATTTGGTCGAGTTCTTCCTCCTTTTGTCGACACGTGGGACATCCAGCATCCAGGTCGTGTCATGCAAGAAAATAGAGTGGTATTGAAGCCACGTGATGAGCATCTTGGGTTAAACTGTAAATAGAATCTTACTGCTCTTGAGTAACTCCAAAAGAGGCCACCAAAGATCTTTATTGGATTTTTTGAATCACCAGCACGTCGAGGTGAAAGATGTGCAGGTTCAGTGGGTCCTCTTGTGTTTTCACTGACATCTGGACCGCATATGAGAAAACAGACGATGGGCTCCACGCGTCTGCTAGCTGGCTGAGAAGAGAGATAGAGGAGGGTTGAGCATGGACTCCAGGAAATTTGTTCTACGTAACCAGCACCTCGATATAGTGGGGTGGCATGGGCCATAACTAGCATTCATGTCTAGCAGTACGGCACACGCCACCCACACGAGTCCCATCCGACACCAATTTTCTTGGAGTCCATGCTACAGTCATCTCTTCTCCCTCCTGTTTTCTCAGCCATCGCGCGGTGGGTGGGGTGGGGGTTTGCCGATAGTCGGTTTGCTCAACTGCGGTCCCACTTGTAAGTGAAAATGCAACACAGCACGCATTCCCCCTTGAGCGGCATGCTGGACCAACCGTGTGGGGGTGTGACGCGAACATGACAGGCTTTTCCTTTTGAACTTGTAACTTGTAAAATTTGGTTCTGCTCCGTGGCGTGACCGATAGATAGAAATAACAACTTTCCCTAGAGTAATGAGAAGTTTGGTTCTGGCGCAGTTCATGCATGGAGTATGTAGGAAAATTATGAAGTTGATGCGAAAGGTAAGATAATTACTAGTAGTACCATATACTACTACATGGATTTGACGGAAAGATAAAGATACATACGGATCCATCAACAACATCCTCACGCCCTAGTGCACCGGGTTACCAACCGACGTGTGAGGAGCAGCGGCGTTGGCGGCAAGCTCAACGTGCTTCTGAACAATGCCATCCAAGGTTGCCCTGCGGTCCAAGAAGGCCAGCGTCCTATCGTCCTCCTCTTGCATGTAGTAGTCCTTGTGGACGATTTGCGCGTAGACGTGGGTGATTATGTCGATGGTGTATTTCTGCGCCAGGCGCTGCACGGCAAGCACGACCTCGAGGTGGACATTCTCCGATGCGACGGCGAGCAGTCACAGGGCCATTAGTGCGTCGAAGAGGTTGTCACCATAGAGGCCGTTGAGGGTGGCAGGCATCGCAGAGCCTGGGCGCGTGGGCTGGAGGGGTACGTCAAGGTCGTCCGTGAGCTTCTTGACGACGGTGAACTTGTCGAGGAAGTCGACGAGGACCTCATCGAACAAGGAGACGAAGCTGTCGTCCAAGCAGCCCCTCGCCATGGCGGCCTCAAGCACTACCTGGAGATATTCCTCGGTGCTGGGCCGCAGGCCGGCGTCGTGGACCATCTAGCACAGCCGGCTGATGCTCGCGCTCACCGCCTCCATGGGTCTAGCTTCTAGTCAATGGATCTTGCGATTGGAGTGATCACTCTTGCCCTTGGGTGCGTAGGTGCGTAGGATTTCATAGATTGGACTGGCGGGAGCCTTTATATGAGAAGTGCAGACTGCGTTGAATTCACGTGCGTGTTGGCCATCTACTCCTCGCCCCTCTACTGCACCTGCCTTTGGCTATATGACAGGTTAGCCAGCCACCCGTTGGGCCCACGTGTCATACAAGCAAAGGCAGGTGCAATAAGTCAATGAAGATGCGTCCCCCTCCGTGCACGTGCATGCTTTCAATGACTTGAGACTACCAAACATCACATGAAGTGGTTAGTTCATTGCATGTAATCCTATTAAGTAGCAAAAAGACATTAAGTTATCTCGCTGATAGGAATAAAACAATACACCATGTATTTATTTACAGAGGGAGTAGTATATTTTTTGTGACATGCATTACTAGATATTACTAGTCAAATAATAAATCCAGATGGACATGGTAGTACTACTAAATCCAGACGGTGGTGCTAGTACTAGTAGTAGTAGTAGTACCAATGTAGTAGCACTGTACTACCTGTTGGTCAAATTATTACGTGCTGCTCCTCACAGTGAAGTGACAAGACCCTACGCCGGAGATGACACCTGAGTATAGGCGCCGTGTTCGGCATACCATAGTCAGCCTCACCATCTGCAGTCACTACCATCATGGCTGTAGACCTAGCCTGCTTACAACTAGCCGTGTTCGACATAATTTCCCGTGTGTAGATGCCCGTGCATTGCACGGAACACCAAGATTGGCGGGTGGACGGCGCCGGCAGCGGCCATTGCGCCAGATTTTTCCATGGCCTTCTGGATGTGGTGGGGAGGTGATAAGGCTGATTGTGATATACAAGGAGTTGTTTGTAACTAGGGAACATGTGTGGGCATCTTTTTGCAAAACTGGAGAAGTTTGGTTTGTATGCGTCAGATCTAGATCTGACGGCTATTGGTGAAAGATGGCAGGCACAACATCATCACCAACTCAGGACCTGTTTGATTCGCAGGATTTTGAAAACACAGGAAAAGGACACGGCAATATTACAAGTTTCAAACTGATATTACAATTGTTAGGAGTAATGTTGCACCTATGAAGAGGGAATTACTAGGAAGTTTACGTAAGAACTTTCGTTACTTTAGGTGGATGCAGCATTATCCTACAAACTAAAATCCACCGCCCTGCCAAGTCACTAATGGGCAAATAAGTTTTCGAGTCTCCGGCCACTTGATGTTTCAAAAACAAATTCAGTTTCTGTGGAGACATTGTCATTTAGGCTTAGACGCTTGCGGTGATCAGCACGCCATTCATTTTTGCGCCAGAGAACGCCAAACCTCATTACCTTGAGCACACTTCCCTCCAGAACAAAGAACCTGGCCAATTTAATCTCAGATGTGCTGCCTCGGTAGTCGATCAAATCAATTTCTGTAAGATGGAGATCAAGGCATTCGATGACATTGTTATAGTGCAGCACATTTATCACTTTCGGGGCTTTTTTTATCTGCAAAAGAAGAGAACATATTAGAGAAGCTGGCTATATAAGATTGCCGTGTCATTAAGAGGTACCAATATCATTCGCTCATACGATAGGGTTGGCTGGCTAGTGATATTTTTCACTCTCTCTCTCTCTCTCTCTCTCTCTCTCTTTCCTCTCATTTACCTAGGACCACGTGAAGAGCTTGGGAATTTGTTGCCTTCCACTATGTGGACGATGCCATATTTTGCAAAAGTATGCCACATAATACGCATCGATGTCAAGTCAAAAGATTTTGGCACCGCTCTCGCGATGTGAGAGAGTTGGCACCGCTGTGCATACAAACCCACATGTATAGACAAATCAATCAAACCAACTACACCAGCCTCTCACTCTCCCAAACAAGTGTTTTTATTGCCTCAGTCCTCTCTCTCTCCCACACAAGTGTTTTTTCATTGCATGAGTTATTAATTTGGCACCGGAGAAAAGTAGGTGATCCTGATTGGGGCACCAGGTGAGCAATGGAGGGGCATCGATGCCAAATGCATCACAAGTGAATTTGGCACGTGTTTTTACCTACATAGTGGAGGGCCGTTATAGCCCACTTTTGTACTACCTCTTATTTAGTATAAAATTTTGACCATAGATTTACGTAAGAAAATGCCAATGCATGTCACTAAAAATTACACCATTTGAAATTATGTTCAAATACGAATCCAACGATATAGTTCTTAGTGACATGCATTAACATTTTATCAGTTAAATCTATGGTCAAATTTTGATACTACAAAATAGGAAGAGTAAACCAGGACGGAGGTAGTACTTGCTCTTAGGGTAACCATAGAGTTACTGGAGTAGTCTAAGTTACTTTCCACTATGACTAGCCTAGGCTACTATAGTAGTACAACAAAAAAACGATGCAGGTGATCATGTGAGAAAAAATACTAAAAACATTTCTTTCGGTGAAGTGCGTAGATGCAGTTTTGAACACTACACTTGTCATCGTTGTCGGCGTTCTGGGAACGGGGGTCCCCAGACTTGCCTGCCTGCGGCCTGCGGTGTGGCTCAAAGGGGGCCCGGCACAGCCCATCTTCACCAACACAAGATTCAAGACCCTCGCGAGGGGCCAAGCCTCGCGGGGCGGACGACGTGGAGCTTCCTCACTCGCGGCCTCGTCAGGCTGGCTCACGAGGAGGCGGAGAAATCAAGGCGGGGTACCTCGCGAGGTGCCCTGACGCAAGATATGACGACTTAGGGCGCCAGGCGGGTGCCAGCCCGCGCAGCGTCCTCCTTTCCTCTTTGGTGCAAAGGGAGCAAGAGCAGCCGCGGAGTACCGAGGCATCAGGCAAAGGTTGCCATTTCGGTGCAACGAGACCAAGACCAGGAGGACTACGAGATGGAGGTCACCGTGGAGCTCAAGACGGCGTCATCACGAGAGCTTTGTGCAGGCGAAGACTACTTTTGTCAGTATAGCTGATACTTGCTGTCCCCCTTCAAATTAGCCCGCCATTGTTGGCTCCCTTCCCGCTCAATATTTGGGAAGAGGACCAGGGCCTCTATAAATAGGACCAGCTGCCCATAGAGCAACATGTTGGAAAAAAGGAAGGGGAGGCTCGATAGAGAGGTTGGAAGCATAGAGAGAGAGAGAAAGGTGGCTGAACTCCTCCCAGCAGTTCATTGCCCCAGCCAAGAGTAGACCCTCGCGAGGCTGTTCTTCCTTGTATTGTTCATCATCATCAGCCCCAAGAGGCAATCCACCCACCACACACTGGAGTAGGGTATTACACCACAACGGTGGCCCAAACCAGTATAAACCTTGTGTCTCTTGCACAGTTCTTTCAGTAGTTTAGGCCCTTGCGAGACGGAGAGGTAGAAGACGTAATCTTCGCGTGCACCCCAGAGTTCGAACCTTAAGGGTCTGCCGGAACCCGAAATCTGACATTTCGTGCCAGGTAGGGGTGCGCCGGAATTCGTCTTCCATCGCTCCGTTCTCCTCCGACCATCACGCTCATGTCTGACGCTCGACGAGGCCGCGCAGAGCGCCGGGCCGCCCCCGAGCTCGTCCGCGCCGTCCCATCGCGCTACACCAACACCCTCGGTCGTCGCGGCCCTCCTGGGCGGCTCGTAGGCGCCGCCCACAAGTCACCACGTCAAGTCGTTCGTCCGCCAGGTCAGCGCCGCTTCCACGCGGCAGGGGGCTCCCCTGGATCGGGCGGCGCCCGAGACCGGCCTGACCTTCAGCTCGGAGGACCACCCCTCCAATTCGGCCTGCTCGGGCGCGCTCCCCATGTTGTGCACCCCCACCATCTGCCAGGTGGCCGTCACCAGAACCCACGTTGACGGCGGCGCGGGCCTCAGCGTGCTCTCGGTCGAGGCCTTCAACCTCCTCCGCATACCCCTGGAACTGCTGCAACCCAGCCGGCCCTTCTCGGGCGTTGGGGGCAAGTCGTCCAGTTCCTTGGGGCAGATCCGACTCCCAGTGACCTTCGGCACCTACGACAACTTTCGCATGGAGCTGGTTGACTTCGACATCGCCCCCATCGGCCTCCCCTACAATGCCATCCTCGGCTACCCAGCGCTGGCCCAATTCATGGCCGTGACGCACTCGGCGTACAACCTCATGAAGATGCCCGGGAGCAGCGGTGTCCTCACTGTGCACGGAGACACCGGGGACGCGCTGCGGGCGCTCAAGCTCGCCTTCAAGACGGCGGCGGCGGCACAGCCCGCCGACTTGGAGACCCCCGGGCCCAAGGGGGCTGCACCCGCCAAGAAGAAGCAGATGTTCACCCAAGACAAGGCAGAAACCAAGCAGATACCCGTCGATGAGGACGGATCCACCGACGCCACTTTCACCATAGGCGCCCACCTCAAACCCAAGCAGGAGGAGGCCCTGGTCGGGTTCCTACGCGCAAACAAGAAGGTATTCGCTTGGGAGCCGGACCAGTTGGCAGGGATCACCAGGAGTGTAATCGAGCATCACCTCAACGTGTGCCCCAACATGCGCCTTGTGAAGCAGAAGGCCAGGCGGCAGTCCACAGAAAAGCAGGCCTTCATCATCCAAGAGACCCGCAAATTAGAAGCCGCTAGGGTCATCCGCGAGGTCCGATACCCAGATTGGTTGGCCAACCCTGTCATTGTGCCAAAGAAGGGAGGGAAGGAGCATATGTGTGTCGACTTCACCAACCTCAACAAAGCATGCCTACAAGATCCGTTCCCGCTCCCCCGCATCGACCAGATCGTCGATTCCACTGCGGAATGCAACCTGTTATGCTTCCTGGATGCTTTCTCCGGGTATCACCAGATCAAGATGGCAGTAGAAGACGTCGAGAAGACAGCCTTCCTAACCCCGTGTGGGGTATACTGCTACACGTGCATGCCATTCGGGTTGCGTAATGCAGGGGCGACCTTTCAGCGGCTGATGCACATCACCTTGGGCCCGCAGCTCGGGAAGAATGTTGAAGCTTACGTCGATGACATTGTGGTGAAGTCTCGGGAGGCCGGGACCTTGATACAGGACTTGGAGGAAACCTTCGCGAGCCTCAATGCAGTGAACATACGGCTCAACCCAGAGAAGTGTGTGTTCGGAGTCCCCTCGGGCAAGCTCTTGGGTTTCCTCGTGTCCCACCGAGGCATCGAGGCTAACCCAGAGAAGGTCAAGGCGGTGGAAGACATGAGCCCTCCAAAGACCCTTAGAGAAATGCAGAAGCTCACGGGGCGCGTGACCGCGCTAGGGCGCTTCATCTCCAAGTTGGGAGAACGAGCCCTGCCCTTCTTCCAGCTAATGAAGAAAAAGAGGCCCTTCGAGTGGACTGAAGAGGCCGATAAGGCGTTCCAGGATCTCAAGAGATACCTGACCAGCCCACCGGTCATGGTGGCTCCGCGCCCTCAGGAGCCCCTGGTGCTTTACCTCGCCACCACTCCCTACTCCGCCAGTGCAGCCTTGGTGGCAGTCAGAGAGGAGCGCCGAATCAAAACCACGGCAGCAGCCTGAGACAAGGCAGAGCAGAGACAAGGAAGGCCAATAGAAACCGCCACCGCGGCTGAGGAGGATCAACCGCCGCAGAGGGGCGCACCAGAGGCGGAAGAGGCCCCTCTTCCAGATGGCCAGTCTCAGGAGGCCTCATTGTGTCAAGAGGCGCCACGGTCTCCGGAAGGAGCCACCAGCACTGACGCACTCCGCCTCGTTGAGCACCCAGTGTACTTCATCAGCATAGTGCTGCGAGATGCAAGAGCACGGTACCCCATGCCTCAAAAACTCCTCTTCGCGCTACTGGTAGCTCCGCGCAAGCTGCAGCACTATTTTCAGGGTCACCCCATCAAGGTCGTCTCGTCATACCCCCTGGAGAGAGTGCTCAGGAGCCCTAATTCAGCTGGAAGGGTTGCTGAGTGGAACATAGAACTGCAAGCGTTTCAGCTCGAATTCAACACGACCAAGGTCATCAAGGGAGCAGCGTTGGCGGATTTTGTGGCAGAGTGGACGGAGGCGCCAGGCCTCAAGGCCGATGAGGATCGGTCCCTATCCCCGGGAAGCGAGGCGCCAGAAGGCTGGGTCATGTACTTTGATGGGGCGTTCTCCAGGCATGGCGCTGGAGCTGGGGCGGTGCTTATATCGCCCACATATGACAAGCTCTATTACGCCGTGCAACTCTGCTTCCAGCAAGGCGAAAAGGTCTCCAACAACATAGCGGAGTATGAAGGTTTAATAGCGGGCTTGAAGGTCGCGGCCGCCCTGGGAGTGAAATGCCTCACCATCAAGGGCGATTCACAGCTCCTTGTCAATTTCTCCAACAAGGTGTACGAGCCGAAGGATGAGCACATGGAAGCCTATCTTGCGGAAGTCCGCAGGATGGAGAAGAAATTTTGGGGGTTGGAGTTGCAGCATGTGCCCCGTGGCACCAATCAGGAGGCCGACGACATTGCCAAACGTGCGTCCAGACGGTTACCACAGGAGCCTGGCATTTTCGAGGAGCGGCTCTTCAAGCCCTCAGCTCTGCCGTCATTATCAAACACGGCTCAGCCCTGGGAGGAGCTCCCTCAACCACCTGCCTCGGGAGCTCCGACCTGTGGCCCGGCCTCAGGAGCGCGCCTGGTCCTGACGATGGAGCCCCAGGAGGGATGTTGGATCACGGAGCTCCAGAGCTACTTAACGCAAGGGACCTTGCCGGAGAAGGAGGAGGAAGCGGAGCGAGTGGCACGCCAGGCCACGGCATACTGCATCAAAGACGGAGAGCTCTACCGGAAGCGACCAAACAGTGTATCCCTGCGCTGCATCTCCAGGGAGCAAGGGAAGGAACTACTGGAAGATATACACGGCAGGGACTGCGGACATCATTCATCATCGCGGACCCTCATCGGCAAGGCGTTCCGCAGTGGGTTTTATTGGCCCACCGCGCTCAACGACGCTGTGGAACTAGTGAAAGCTTGTGAAGCCTACCAGTTCCACGCCAAGCAGATCCACCAGCCAGCAGAAGGCTTGCAGACTATCCCCCTTTCATGGCCATTCGCAGTCTGGGGGCTAGACATCTTGGGCCCGTTTCCTCGGGCGCCAGGGGGCTACCGCTACCTCTATGTTGCCGTGGACAAATTCACCAAGTGGGCTGAAGTAGAGGCTGTCCGCACCATTCCCGTGGGTTCCGCGATCAAGTTCATCAAGGGCATCGTGAGCCCGTTCGGGGTGCCGAATTGCATCATCACGGACAACGGTTCGCAGTTCACCAGTAACCTCTTCAAAACATAATGTGCTAACCTTGGAACGCAGATATGCTATGCCTTAGTGGCGCACCCCTAAAGCAACGGCCAGGCCGAGCGAGCCAACGCGGAGGTCCTGAGGGGCCTCAAGAACAGGACGTTCAAGAAGAAGCTGGAGGCCTGTGGCAGAGGTTGGTACGACGAGCTTCAGTCCGTGCTGTGGTCCATCCGCACCACCGCGACCAAACCGACTGGAGAGACCCCGTTCTTCCTGGTCTATAGAGCGGAAGTGGTCCTCCCTCACGAGGTCAGACGTCGCTCCACGCGGGTCCTGGCGTTCGACGAGGCGCAGCAGGAAGCCATGCGGGGGATGGACCTCGTGCTGGGGGAGGAACGTCGCCGAGAAGCCGCGCTGCGAGCGGCGAGGTACCAGCAAGCGCTGCGGCGATATCACTGCCGCAACATCCGTCACAGGACTCTCAAGGTAGGAGACCTCGTGCTCAGGCGGGTTCTCTCCAGGGAGGGACTGCACAAGCTCTCTCCCATGTGGGAGGGCCCGTTCAAGGTTGTTCATGTTTCCAGGCCTGGCTCCGCGCGCTTGGAGACTCAGGAGGGAGTGCCGGTCCAGAATGCATGGAACATCTAGCACCTCCGGAGGTTATACCCTTGAAAAGGCCCAGAGCCTGTGAAGCAAGGCGAGTGCCTGTGAAGCTATCGCGCTTTGGAAAAGGCCCAGAGCCTGTGAAGCTATCGCGCTTTGGAAAAGGCCTAGAGCCTGTGAAGCAAGGCGAGTGCCTGTGAAGCTATTGCGTTTTGGAAAAGGCCCAGAGCCTGTGAAGAAGGCGAACGCCTGTGAAGATCATCCTATTTGGAAAAGGCCCAGAGCCTGTGAAGAAGGCGAACGCCTGTGAAGATCATCCTTTTTGGAAAAGGCCCGGAGCCTGTGAAGCTCGTTTCCCCTAAGAAGAAAGGCCCGGAGCCTGTGAAGAAGGCCAGCGCCTGTGAAGCTCGCCACCCGTGACACTCTCACGTAATAATGAGTGGGGCTGTACACGCCCCGGAGTCTCAAGAGCACCGGCCTCAGGCCCTGGGGCTCCCTCCCACGCCCAGTGGCAGCACTTAGCTCCGCGCTGGTGAGAAGACGTCGAAGACTAGATTAGGTGCCGGACGCGGATTTTTCATTTGCTTTCCACAGTTGGCTTGTTTGTTCGCATTTGAAGTTTTATTGAAGTTGTTGCCATCTTTGGCTTGCGATTCTTCGGCTTTTCACTCTCCTGCCTCGATTTCTTTTGCGCAAGGCCTCGTGAGGGGGGGGGGGCAGTTGAGCGCCCTCATGAGCGTTCCTATCCTAGTCATTCAAAGAGTTCATGACCTGGGCCCCTTACAGGAACACCCCTCCAGTCCGTGCCCCACGGGCACCGCGACACAAACAAAGGGCCTGGGTCGGTCGCCCCCCTCACGGCCGGGGTCGGGAAATATCCACGCTCGGGCACATAGCCGGAAGGAACGGTAACGAAAGCAAAACGATGATTAACAGCGATAACCCAAACACGCCCCCGCGAGGCTCCGCACTATTGTCTTTGTTACGCAGGAAAAAGGGAAAAGGAAGAACAAATCCGGCGCGGCTCGCCTCACACCGGCCCGTGGGGAAGGCCCGAGCTGCCTCTGGAGCTCAGGCGGACTCCCTCTCGCGCTTCACCAGGGCGCGGCGGCGTGCGGACACGTTGCCACCCCCAAGCAGACACGACGGCATGGAGGCTGATCGCGGCAACCGCTAGAAGAGTCGCCGCCTGAAGAAGAACCGAAGAAGCTTGAGGAACCCCGAACGCCGCCAGCCACGCGAGCGCTGCTCCCTCCATCATCACCGGAGCTGGGTTCCCAGCCGCGGTCGTCACCCTCGGGGCAACACCCTGCGCGGCGACCATCTTCCCCGAACACCCTGACGTAGAGGGTGGCGTCACCGTCGAACTTGAAGTGTAGGGTGCACCGATGGCTTAGGCCACGCACACGGGCAAACGTCTGCCAACCTCGGGCCAGGGACAGGCTCCGGGCCGCGGAGACCCCCAGGGAGACCCATGAGGCCCGGCTGCAGCAGCCGTCGGCCTGGAGCTAGAGGCCGCCCGGGGCACCGGCCGGGAGCTCGGCAAGGAGGAAGCGAGGAAGCGGGAGCCGGGTGTTAGTCGGCTCCGCCGACCACACGACGAACTCCGGCAGTGCTTCAACAGCATGAGCGCGCCCCCCGGCTGTAGCAATCCGCCCGTCACCATGCTGAAGATCGCCTCCACGGCCGCGGGGAGCCACCGTGGTGGCCACAGGATGCTTGCGAGGGCGCCCTCGGCCGCGCTTGGGTGGGGGAGAGGCGGGCTCAACCCAGCAAGCCTTCCCCTTCTCGGCGGCCGGGAACCTCCTTGACGGGGCCATGAAGAAAAAGGAGAAGCAAGGGGGGATGGACTGGAAGGGCACGCGCAGTTCCATACTTATAGCCGGCGAAGGCTAACCGCCGGCCTCCACGACCACAGGTAATTATGTCCAACCCGCGCGATCACCGAGGCATCATGGGGAAGCGGAGACGCCCACGTTCAATCGATCGCCACGTGGCACCCAAGGCCGCAGGCTGTTAGGGCCCGCGGCGCTTCGCCCTTGCCCTTTGGCCTCTCAGCACGGCCAAGTCCGGACGCGCCTTGGGACCGGGGGCTACTGTCGGCGTTCTGGGAACGGGGGTCCCCAGACTTGCCTGCCTGCGGCCTGCGGCGTGGCTCAAAGGGGGCCCGGCACGGCCCATCTTCACCAACACAAGACTCAAGACCCTCGCGAGGGGCCAAGCCTCGCGGGGCGGACGACGTGGAGCTTCCTCAGGCGCGGCCTCGTCAGGCTGGCTCATGAGGAGGCGGAGAAATCAAGGCGGGGTACCTCGCGAGGTGCCCGTGACGCAAGGCATGACGACTCAGGGCGCCAGGCGGGTGCCAGCCCGCGCAGCGTCCTCCTTTCCTCTTTGGTGCAAAGGGAGCAAGCACAGCCGCGGAGTACCGAGGCATCATGCAAAGGTTGCCATTTCGGTGCAACGAGACCAAGACCAGGAGGACTACGAGACGGAGGTCACCGTGGAGCCCAAGACGGCGTCATCACCAGAGCTTTGTGCAGGCGAAGACTACTTTTGTCAGGATAGCTGATACTTGATGTCCCCCTTCAAATTAGCCCGCCATTGTTGGCTCCCTTCCCGCTCAATATTTGGGAAGAGGACCAGGGCCTCTATAAATAGGACCAGCCGCCCACAGAGCAATGGGTTGGAAAAAGGAAGGGGAGGCTCGATAGAGAGGTTGGAAGCATAGAGAGAGAGAGAGAGAAAGGTGGCTGAACTCCTCCCAGCAGTTCATTGCCCTAGCCAAGAGAAGACCCTCGCGAGGCTGTTCTTCCTTGTATTGTTCATCATCATCAGCCCCAAGAGGCAATCCACCCACCACACACTGGAGTAGGGTATTACACCACAACGGTGGCCCGAACCAATATAAACCTTGTGTCTCTTGCGTAGTTCTTTCAGTAGTTTAGGTCCTTGTGAGACGGAGAGGTAGAAGACGTAATCTTCGCGCGCACCCCAGAGTTCGAACCTTATGGGTCTGCCGGAACCCGAAATCCGACAATCGTAATTTGGAAAAATTACAAAAATAATTGAGCTATGTTGTGATTACCGTTTACTAATAGGAAAGAAGTTTCACCTCGATGAGTAGCTTCTCCGTGCATGGAAAGCATGTAAGGAATCCAACAACTTGATCCAGATTGGGGCCGATAGATTTTATTGCCAAGATCTTCACTGTGCGCATAGACTGGGTCAAGCTTGTGGGAATCATTTTCTAGAAGATGGTCGTAAATACATCAAGAAGAAATTTAAAAATGTGAATTTCAAGAAGACGGAGAAGAAGATGAGTGTTGTACCTGAACGATTACGGATCCAATAAAGAGTTCAGAAAATTTGGCAGATGAGTGCACCAACGCTGTCAATTTCGGTGTGTCAATGACCCTGATTTTTGTTGGACCTTCTAGATCCGATACAAGCAATCTCTCAAGGAAAGGCGCATTCTCAATGACCATAATGTGGAACAGGTGGAGTGATCTCTTCCCAATTGATGTCTTGTTGCAGGGCCAGCAAGACACATAAATCCATCGGAGATTCGTCGAGGCGATGTGGAGGCTAATGAACACGTGGATCTACTCAAGACAAAGGTATTCAAGCGCAGTAGAGCTGCGGAGCAGGTGCTCCATAGCCTTCTTCGAGATGACAACGTCGAAGAGGTCAAGCTTCTTGAGTTGAGGGAGAAGAAGGGCGGGCGCATCATTAATCTGGGAAGATAGCAGGAGCTGAAGCTGGCGCGGCACAGCGTTGGCGCGAGGCAGAGCGCGAACGGTGGCAGAGAGCGACATCGTCCAGCTTCAAAGCTGAGCTCCTCGAGCTGATCTAGGGCGGGGGATAAGAACCACTCGTCGAACTTGGGTTGGACCTTGCAGTTGGTACTGAACATGTGGATGTCAAGGCGTCTGGCTGGCCTAGGGTGCGATGAAAGGATCTTGGAGACTGCAGCCATGCGTTTGCAATTCCTGTCGCAGAGGCAGCTGTCGATGGTGAGATTGAGGGGGATGCGGCGCCAGAGGGGGCGCCACCGCTAGGAGAGCAGGGCAGTCCGCACGGCAGATTTGGTGGGGAGGAGGCCGATGATGACGAGCAGCATGTCGTCGGGGAGGCTGCTGATGAAGTCCAGGCTCGCCGGATGCGGTTTTGGCTCGAGCCGCCTTCGTTTGTTGGCTGCCTCGCCGTCCATCTCAACCGGCGGCGACGCCGGTGTACACGTGTGCTGGTGTGTGTTGTGTGCTGGGTGTGTGCGAGTGCGTCCTTCTATGCATGCCGCTGTGCAGTGGTGAATTGTGTGCGAGTGCGTCCTCCACGTGGAAGAAGTGTGTCCTCAATGCACCCTCATTTTACTAGCATGTGCGGTGCTACCCCGAGTGGTTTCAACTTTGTTTACTTCACCGCGTGTCAGATGGGACTCTAGTTTACTTATTTTCACCCACTACCACATGGGACAGCACACGAAGATACAGAACACGAGCTGACAAGGCAGCATGTGGACTGGTTGACCAGTTAACTAAACAATGTACGGAGCTATACGCTGACACAGTGAGCATATAATCCATCGGTATAGAGTGTTCGTGTGAGAGGGGAGGCCCGTGAGAGATAGCAGAGAGAGAGAGAGAGAGAGAAAGAGCTACTCCCTCCGTTCAATAATGCAGTTCCAACATTTTTTTTATAAGTCAAACTTTTGAAACTTTGAACAAGTTTAGAAAGAAATTACTTGTATCTACAATACCAAAGATAAATGATAGTATGAAGTAAGTACATGTTGTGATGAATCTAATGATCTTTCCAGATGTAAATGTTTTTCTCCACATATGTCTGGTCAAACTTTTCTGAGGTTTGACTTTTCAAAACATCCATATGCTTATGGACGTGAGAGAGTCCCTAACTAGAGAGAGAGTGAAATAGAAAGAGCGAGTGAAAAAAGTGTGTGCGTGTGTGAAAGAGACATGGACAACACTCGATAAAAGTCGAGAAACAACATGTGTGTCATATGCAAACATATCACACATGCATCATCGACAACGGAAGCAAGGTGAGGAGATAGTGTGTGGTTGTTTGCAACCAAGAGAGCAAGACCCCTAGCACGTGGCCAAGAGGGGTCTGACAAACAAGGGAGAGAGGTTGAGAGAGACGTACGGAGAAAATGCAGACATGGGGAGGAGAGAGTGTATGCTTGTCATAGAGAGATCCCCTGGAGATCGTGATGGGACTACATGGGTGGGAGATCGAGTGACAAGGTGTGTGCATGATATAAGATACCCCGAGAGATATCGAGATAGACGTATGGATGGAAGGAGACAATACGTGTGTTCCTGATGGCTAGTGAGAGATAATCATACTTAGGGGGGGAGTGCTTGCGCCTATGATGGAGTGAGGGATTATGGTACTTATTAGGGGGGGTGTCACATAGAAAGAGAACAAGGGCGGAGAGTGTTGGATGGGTATATATGTATAGCGCCAGCGAGACATGTGTATGTCTGAACCAGGGCGATATAAAGTTTGAGAGAGATTGAGGAGCCCTGATAAGGCTGAGTGGTGCATCAGATAGCTGAGAGGGGGAAAGAGATATTCCATCCGCTCGGTAATGCAATGCATGCAATTTTTTTAGAAGTCAAACTTTGGAAACATTGATCAGGTCTACACAAGTGTTATTTATATCTTCAATACCAAAGATACATCATATGAAACTACATCTCATGGTGAATCTAATGGTATATGTTTGTCGTTCCAGATGTAATTGTTTTTCTCCACGTACATGGTCAAACTTTGTGATGTTTGACTTTTCAATAAATCAATATGCTATGGACCGAGGAGAGTGCCTAAGTCGAGAGGGATCAAGTGTGTGTGAAGGAGAATGAGTAAGTGTGCAAAAAGAGTATGTGTGTGAAAGAGAAAGTGACAACAAACGATAAATTAGAGTGAGTGTGTGTTTTTTCGTTTCTTAGGCGAACGTATCATGCATGCATCTCCGAGATAGAAAAGCGAGGCGAGGAGATACACGAAGATAGCTAGTGTGTGATTGTTTGCAACGGAGAGAGACACCCCTATAGCACATGTCCAATAGAGGTCTGGCCAACAAGGAACAAAGGTCGAGAGGGACACATGGAGAACATGGACGCATGGGGAGCGCGAGAGGGTGTGTTTGTGATAGAGAGACCCCCTCGAGATCATGAGGGGACTATATGGGTGGGAGATCGAGGGAGGTGCGTGCGCAATAGAAAGATGCCCCAAGAGAATCGAGATAGACCATGCACATGTTTGTGATGGAGACTAAGATTAGCTAGTCATATACATATAGGGGGGACTGTGTATGCCTACAATTGAGTGAGAGACCATCATACTTGGCTAGCTAGGCATGAGATTGTGCGTGTGTGCGTGTGAGATGGAGAGAGAACGAGGGAGAGAGATAGAGTTTTAGATGGGCCTATCGAGTGCGAGAGAGATATGCATGTGTATGTGTGACCCAGGTAGATGGAGAGTTTGAGAGAGGGGGGGAAGAGCTCCGAGACGACAGAGTGGTGCGTGAGAGAGTTACGGGCAACGAGCCAAGGAATTTGTGTCTGTACAATGAGTGCACCCAAGATATCTAGCTTGGACTAGAGAATCATACATAGTGTGCGAGAGAGACCTATAGATGGAGTATATATGCATGCGAACTAGAAAGACCCCCCCCCCCACGCACACACACAAAGAGAGAGAGATGGAGAGAAAGAGAGAGGACCAACAAGGTTTGTGTGTTGGATGCGTGCGACAGAATTGAAGATTGTCGGCGAGAGAGAGAGAGAGAGAGAGAGAGCAGGAGTCCGGGAGAGGGGGAGGTCGCGTTTTATGCATCAAAGACTGATATAAACCATGTTTCGATATAAACTTGCATTCAAATATTTAAATTGGAGAACATGTTGTCTGCAATCCACACATGAACGGATATATGCATATATCAAACAAGTTCATTAATTTGACTTTCAACATGTTCATGGAGTACTATAATACTGTACAACATGCTATTCGATTGAGGTGTTCAATTTTGGATTTAGTTCACTATTTTGACCTGGTGAACGAGCTATTTCATTGAATCGAGATATTTCATTTTGGGTTTGATCCCCTTTTTTGAGTGGGTCAACTATTTGTCATATAGTAAATCGCTAGCAACGAGCATGTAAAAACACATTACTCCGGGGCATCATCTCTTCATCTAAAAAAGAAGTGGCAAGCTAATATTTCTAAATTTGATTCGAATCGACTTGGTAAGGTAGACGTGGATGCTCATTCTCCCAAATGAAGAATTAAACATCCTCTGCTCGGTGGAATTCGCCCGAGGAAATAAATGGGAGATGCGAAATTACCATCCTATGTGGGATACGCATTAATTGGCCCATTGTGCATCGAGGGTAGGTTCGTAACTTCATCCAAGCGCTCCTTCTCCTAGGCTGAAATGACATGTGCCGAATAATTCATAAACCATGGTCAGCAAAACACGCTCTCCTCGCCCAAAATAGCTCGCACCCACTATTTCAAAACACGCTCTCCTCGCTCGAAATCGCTCGCGCCCACTATATTTCAAAACACGCCATCCTCGCTCGAAATCGCGCCCACCCACTATTTGGGGAGAAGCAAAGTTACTCTACTATCCCTGACCCTCAGTACACATACCCAAGCCAAGAAGCCTAAAGGCAGGGGTAGAACTGTAACTCCCCCTCAGATTTCAGACAAATGCGTTCGTAAAACATGGTTCCACTCCCCTCCCAATCCCCCCCATTCATACCTCGTGGGTGCCAAATCACCTTCTCCCCGGAAGCTCCCTTCTCCTGAGCCGCGAAACCTCAGCCCCTCCATGGCGCCCGCACCACACCAATGTCACAGCCGCCCTCCTCCCTAATGCCGGAGATGTTGTCCATTTGCCATCGTGCACTGGGCCGTGTGCCTCTTACTCCGTGCTGCTGGATCTGCCTCGACGACGGCCGCATGAACCGTACCGGAGTCGATTCACCCCCGCCGTAGTTCACAGCGCCAGAGCGGCTCCAACTTTGGATCCGTCCAGAGTCCCGGCGCTACTTCCCTGTAGCCATCGACCGTCACGACATCGATGTTTCCCTGCCGCCGGTGGCCACAGCAACCGCGCTGGCCTCACCGACTCGGCAGCTGGACCTACCTACTTCACCATGCCTCCAGATAGGTCGCACCCTCATCTCAAATCACTTTATTTAGGCATCAGTTGTCTGAATTTTTATTCTGGGCCAATCAATTCCCAATGGGAAGCAGCACCCCTCGAGGCAGCAGAGCTCCTAGAATGCTAGTTGGCTGGTGTCTAACGTAAGGGTGCGGGGCCGGAAGTTCACCGCGGAAGCAGCGCTTAGATGGCTATCTTAGAGTTGTGTGGATTCAAGGTACTGCTGCCGCCGGATCTGGATGATGGGTAGTCTTTGTGGATTGGCCCGGGGGCGGCACAACCACGGCAGTGCGGTGGGGCGGGGAGCGGGATTTTGGCCGGGGCCACAGACGGTGGAGGCAAGCTGCTCTGCCATTAGTCGCTGGCTCTTCGGGGAAGATTCCTAATAGTGTCAGCCGGGAGGCACAAGACGGCCATCAAGCCATCCGGCGTAGATCAGACAGTACCAAAATAAAATAAAATCGTGTGACCCCAATTTAGTCTCAGTCAACAGACGTGTGACCACTCTCGTACCTTGCTGTTGATCTCTTAGTGTGTTTCTTCAGATCAAAGAGATGTGTCGTTCTTAACATTATGTGTTATCTTCATCTTTAGCCACACCGTCTTCCGACTCATCGCGGCTGCTCAACAAGGGAAGCATACACCAGAAGGGAGCTATAGTCCCCATTCAACAGTTCCCTGCATCGAATGTGTGTGCCTGACATGGACAGGCACAACAACTGCAGGGCCATCGAAAAGTCAGCACATGATGCTCTCTCCTATGGATGGCGGCCAGATAGGTTGTACCCTCATCTTACTTGTGTGCAACATTTATGGCTTTGTTATTCATCTAAGCATGGAAAATAGATTATCACATTTCACTGTATATTCATGCTGCTCTCTTACGGGTCTTGTTCAGGAGTCAACGTTGTTCCATAGTTCAGCTAAGATACTTGATCTTTAGGTAACACTGTTCCATAGTTATCATTCATTAGCCAATGCTATCCCACAAGCTGGTGATTATAGTATTATACCACTTCTAGTATTACCTATGTTGTTCTTTAATACTTTTGTGTGCCATCTAGTTAATCACGAGTACAAACGATACATATTTTGTAGCTTTCATCTGTGTTCTCCCTTTAGTGTTTGAGACTTGTTACTGCTAGTTAACCCAGTCCTACTATTTATGTCGTCTCCTACAGGCACTCATTACATAAATCTATCTACTAGTTGTCTTCCATGCATGTCAGATATAATTGCACACACTGATATATCCACAAGAACCTCACCGAGCAATGTAAAGGCCAATAAACTTGATGTCAATGATACCCAATATGATGGAACATGTAAATGCAGTTCTTCAGAAGACTTGCAGAAAGATGTTGAATCCTCTTCACCCCACAAGGTCCTTGCTCTAACTTGGCCCGTGATATGGATACAACATGCATATAAAGTCCTGGAGTGTATCTACTCTGTTGCAATGCCATGTGCTTAGCATGCTGATCATGCATGTAAATATGTCATGCCTTCCTATTTTTCAGTACCTATTCCATTCATGATAACATGTTTTCAAATTCAAGTACTGTCATTCTACTCTATCGCAATGACATCTGCTTAATTTGGACACCATGCTTCTGATTATCTTATGCATTGTTATTCATCGGTATGTGCTTCATCTGTCTACCATACCATGTTTTTTTACATTGAAGTGCTATTCTAGTGCTCTGTTGCAATGACATCTTAGTTTCCCAATATTACACGTGTATGTTGCCTTGGTTTTTTCTGTACGTATTCCGCTAGCATACGGTTTTACATTCAACTAGTGTTTTTTTACTGTGTTGTCTTGTCGTATCCCTAGCTCTTACACCATACTCCCTCCATCCGGATTACATGTTGCCGAAATGGATAAAAAGGATGTATCTAGAACTGAAATATGCCTAGACCCATCCATTTTTTCCGGATGGAGGGAATACATGTCAATATGTCATGCCTTTCTATCCTTCAGTACCTATTCCATCTCTCTGTTGTAGCATGTTTTATAATTGAAGCACCATTCTTCTATACAAGGCATGCAAGGGGAATACGACTATGTTAGAATCTGAAGGGTTACAAACCAAGTCTTTGCAAAAGATCCAAACACCAGGAGATAATAAAGCAACTCTAGTTTTTATAGATACTGCTCCAGCACATAGAAACCAAACTCCTACTGATAATAAGCAGATTCCAGTGGCCAAAGAACTAGTTCGCTCTAGTCCAGCAAAAATATGTCAACTCCATTCTAAGAAGCGTGTGTGTATCCTTGCATCATGAAATTTTATAGCATGCTGATCATATTTTCTACATGTTTCTTACCCATCTCTCTTTTAGAAAATAAGCTTAACAGATAGAAGAATTTCTGCACTGGTACCGTTTGTGAGGAAAGATTCTTGCAAGAATTCTCTGTACTCCAATGCAGATGTAAGTACCTGTTGTATATCACTATATTTTTACATCAGCATGTATTTTGTTAATCGACATGAATCCAACCTTTATCTGATCTAAATTTAGTTGTAGCAAAATGTATGATTAAAGGCCACCATGTTGATTTTTGTAAGGAAAACTGCCTGGTAGTTTTGCATCCTGAGCGGCATGAGTGTACTATCTCATATCAGTGGGTTTGATTACTTTGGTTCAGCAGTGGGTTTTCAGTGCTTTTTTTACTGTGTTGTCCTGTCGTATCCCTAGCTCTTACATCATAATCCCTTCGTCCGGATTACATGTCGCAGAAATGGATAAAACTGGATGTATCTAGAACTGAAATACGCCTAGACCTATCCATTTATTTCCGGATGGAGGGAATACATGTCAAGATATCATGTCTTTCTATTCTTCAGTACCTATTCCATCTTTGTTGTAGCATGTTTTATAATTGATGCACCATTCTTCTATATAAGGCATGCAAGGGGAAGACGGCTATGTTAGAATCTGAAGGGTTACAAACCAGGTCTGCAAAAGATCCAAACGCTAGGAGATAATAAACCAACTCCATTTTTCATAGATACTGCTCCAACATAGAGAAACCCAACTCCCACTGATAATAAGCAGATTCCAGTGGCCAAAGAACTAATCCGCTCCAGTCGAGCAAAAGAATGTCAACTCCATTCTAAGAAGCGTGTGCGTATCCTCGCATCATGAAATTTTATAGCATTCTGATCATATTTTCTACATGTTTGTTACCCATCCCTCTTTTAGAAAATAAGGTTAAATGATAGAAGATTTCCTTCATTGGGATTGTATTCGAGGAAAATATGTTGCGGGAATTCTTTGTGCTCCAATGCTGATGTAAGTACCTGCTGTATATCACTATATTTTTACATCAGCATGTATTTTGTTAATCGGCGTGAATCCAACCTTTGTCTGATCTAAAATTAGTTATAGAAAAATGTTTAAGGCACCAATGTTGATTTTTGTAAAGAAAACCGCATGGTAGTTTTGCATACTGAGCTGCATGAGTGTACTATCTCATATCATGCACATTACTGAATTGTAGTGCTACTCTGGTTGCCCATTCATTCATTGTGTCAATGTTGCTTTCGTATTACCTTACCTGGCTGATGATAGTTGTGCCATATTGCATTAATTTGGTGTTGGCTAGTTGCCCAAACATTTGTTGTGCCAATGTTGCTTTCCTATTATCTGACTTGGCCAATGATAGCAATGCTAGTGTCTTAATTTGGTGCAGGCTACTGAAGATAAGAAGACAAACTCTGAAAATAGCAAGGCAACCCCATTGTTTCTTTCCAATAAATCTAGGCCAAGTAATATGCCAATAACTCATGATTAATCTATTTGGTCCGCCTCCTAATTATGTTATGATGCAGTGGTCGAGACACTCTCCACTATCAATAATACAAGCCTGCCAAAATCGCGATCTAAATCTATTTAGTATCCTCTGTCTTGAATGTAACGGAAAAAATGTATGTTTGTGAACCAATTAATGGCTGAAGGAATGATGAAATGGTGGACGAATCAGAGGTGCAGAGTTGTGCGACACAACAACTGATCAATGTTTTCAGAGACAGTGTAGCAAAGCAGCAAGAACTTGCCCACATGCTTATGGGCATCATCCATGTTGAGGTTGCAGATTGTGACGTCGTAGATCGTTAGTTTCTGTTCATTTATTTGCACTGGCATCAATCTTTGATTGCCCAGTGGATGTAATTTCCTGTAATATATGCTGGATGTGCAACGTTTTCCCCTGTATGTCGTACCTTTGCTTGATCGGTTATGGTCCTGTGCATAATTGCTCGTCATAATGGGCGTAAATTATCTAATTTGGTCTAAAGACATGTACGAACTTTAGTGGGCCCATTAAGTTAATGGGTCGTTACCAGGCTAAAAGTTAATGGTCAGCCCTCTTAACTCCTGGGTCATTAACAGGCTGACATCGAAGCGGGCAACATGTGAGCCCAATTGATTTCATGGGCTGTTAACAGGCTGTTACCAAGATCGGGCTACATATGGCCCAACTATATTGTGGGCCTTTAGCAGGCCGAAAGAGACAGCGAGCTTGTACTGGACCATGAAGAGCATGGGCCGCTAAGAGGCCGAAAGTCAGGTCGTATTGTAAATGGCCCAACTATGTTGTGGGCCTTTAGCAGGCCGAAAGAAAAACCAGGCTAGTATTGGACCATGAAGGGCATGGGCCGTTAAAAGGCCAAAACTCACGTCTGACTACAAATGGCCCAACTCATTTATGGTCCGTTAATAGGCTGAAAGGTACACAGGGCTGGGAATTGGACCAACACTTAAATGGGTCGCTAAAAGGCCAAAACTTAGGTCTGACTACAAATGGCCCAATAGATATATGGGCCGTCACCAGGCTGAAAGACACACCGGGCCGGAAATTGGCCCAACACTTAAATGGGTCGCTAAAAGGCTGAAACTCAGGTCCGACTACAAATGGCCCAACTGATGTATGGGCCGTCAACAGGCTCAAAGACACACCGGGCCGGAAATTAGCCCAATATTTAAATGGGTCGCTAAAAGGCCAAAAGATGTACATCGTGAAAATTGGCCCATCCACTGAATGGGCCGTTAACAGGCCGAAATCTCATCGGGCCGATATTGAGCCCAAATATATAGCGGGCTGTTAACGGGCTCGAACTGGCGATGGGCTGCAATGGTGTCAAATCTTTAACGGGCCGTTGACGGGCCGAATTGGCACATCTCGTATGGTCGTGGGCTTAAATGGACATGACACTAGTAGGCCTTATATGGGCCGGCCTGCTATTTTTTACTGGGTCGGCCTTTTTCACCGGAATGGGCCACTGTTGGGCCATGCCATGTGTCGACCTATCATAGGCGCCTCCTATCCAATGAGTGGATCATCTGTCCCAACGGTGAGGCAACACGTGTTTCCTCCGGCCAATGATGATTTTACACGTGGAAAATCCCCATTGGTGCAGGCAGTTAACGGGTTATCGGATCCAAAACCGGACCCGATAGCTTAACGGCGTTCCGTTACGGTGGATGCCATGTGTTGGTCACCCTTGACAAAAGCACTTCTGTGACGCACAATTTACCGTCATGGAAGTGGACACTTACGTGATGATAATTTTGGTAATGTCATGGAACACTTCTACGACAGCACAGGTATGACTATCTTGATTCTATCATAAATTTGTCATGGATATACATGCATGACAGAAAACGTGACCTACTGTGACAAACATGTATCATCACGGAAGTGTATTTTTTATAGTGGAGATTTATGATTAGGAACCTCGTTATGTTGACGATCCTCCTCGGCAACGCCGCTAGAAATTCTCCTTGATGGTAGCTAGAACTACGTCGGTATTTCTGCGGAGAGGGAGGGATGATGTAGCATAGCGACAGTAGAGTATTTCCCTTAGTTATGAAACCAAGGTATCGAACCAGCAGGAGAACCAAGCAACACAACATAAAGAGCACCTGCACACAAATAACAACACCTCGCAACCCGATGTGTTAAAGGGGTTGTCAATCCCTTCCGGGTAACGACGCTAGAAATTGGCAAGGACGTGAGGTAAATTGTAGTAGATTGAATAAATAGATAGCAAATAAAATAAAGTGCAGCAAAATATTTTTGGATTTTTGGTTTAATAGATCTGAATAAAAATGCAAAGGAAAAGTAGATCGCAAGGCAAAAATAAGAGAAATAAGACCCGGGGGCCGTAGGTTTCACTAGTGGCTTCTCTCGAGAAAAATAGCAAATGGTGGGTAAACAAATTACTATTGGGAAATTGATAGAAATTCAAATAATCATGACGATATCCAGGCAATGATCATTACATAGGCATCATGTCCAAGATTATTAGACCGACTCCTGCATGCATCTACTACTATTGCTCCACACATCGACCGCTATCCAGCATGCATCTAGCGTATTAAGTTCATGGAAAACGGAGTAATGCAATAAGAACGATGACATGATGTAGACAAGATCCGTTTATCTATATGGCGGTAGATATAGATCTCATCTTTTTATCCTTAGAAGCAATGATACATACATGTCGGTTCCCCTTCTGTCACTGGGATCAAGCACCGTAAGATCGAACCCACTACCGGGCACCTCTTCCCATTGCAAGATAAATAGATCAAGTTGGCCAAACAAAACCCAAATATCGGAGAAGAAATACGAGGCTATAAGGGATCATGCATATAAGAGATCAAAGAAACTCAAATAACTTTCATGGATATAAAAAGATGTGACTGGTCATAAAGTCAAATATCATCAGATCCCAAAAAACACACCGCAAAAGAGTTACATCATATGGATCTCCAAGAGACCATTGTATTGAGAATTAGTGAGAAAGAGAGAGAGAAAGCCATCTAGATACTAACTACGGACCCGGAGGTCTACAAAGAACTACTCACGCATCATTAGAGAGGCATCAATGGAGGTGGTGAACCCCATCTGAGATGGTGTCTAGATTGGATCTAGTGGTTCTGGACTCTGCGGCGGCTGGATGAATATTTCGACGACTCCCCTAGGGTTTATGGAAGATTTGGGTATTTATAGAGCAAAGAGGTGGTCTGGGTGGCACCCGAGGTGGGTACAACCCGTCAGAGCGCACCTGGGCCTCCTGGCACGCCCTGGTGGGTTGCGCCCCCCTCGGGGCACCCCCCAGGTGCAACCAGGGCCCACTGCCTTTCTTTTGGCCCATAAAAATCTCTAAAAAGTTTTGGGGCATTTGGACTCCGTCTGATATTGATTTCCTACGATGTAAAAAACATGGGGAAAACAACAATTGGCACTTGGCACTATGTCAATAGGTTAGTACCAAAAAATGATATAAAATGATTATAAAACATCCAAGATTGATAATAAAACAGCATGGAACAATAAAAATTATAGATATGTTGGAGACGTATCAACGCCTTCTAGCTAAAGTTGACTCTTCTCCAGTCCCATTTTCAACAATCTTAACTTTACTAAACAAGGAATCAATAGTTGAAACACCAATAGTTTTAAGATCTTCATCATTTTTATGAAAGAAATCACTAGAGAACACTTTTTCTAAAAATTCTCTTTTAGCTCTAAGCATAGCGGTTCTTTTCTTACTTTCATCCATAGAAAAATAAAGAGATTTAATTGATGCATCAACCTTAGGCACATAAATTTTCATCTTGAGATTTTCCACATCATGAGAAATTCTATCAACACTTCTAGACAAATCTTTAATCTTATTCAACTTTTTTTCTATGGTAGTGTTGAAAACTTTTTGCGTGTTGATAAATTATTTAATATTATTCTCAAGATCAGAGGTGTTCCTATTATTATAAGATTGATTTCCATAGGAATTACCATAATTATTAGAGGAATTACTAGGAAAAGGCCTAGGATTAAAATTACCTCTATAAGCATTGTTGTTGAAATTATTTCGAGAGATAAAATTCACATCTATGGCATCACTATTTTGCTCAATCAAAGTAGACAAAGGCATATCATTAAAATCAATAGGAGCACTTTTACTAGCAACTAATTTCATAAGAGCATCAACTTTTTCACTCAAAGAAGAAATGTCTTCAACCGAATTAACTTTTTTACTAGTAGGAGCCCTTTGGGTGTGCCATTGTGAATAATTTGCCATGATATTATCAAGAAATTTGGTGGCTTCACCCAAAGTAATTTCCATAAAAGTACCACCCGCAGAGGAATCTAAAAGATTACGAGAAACAAAATTCAATCTTGCATAAAAAAATTGTATGATCATCCAAAGATTTAACCCATGAGTTGGGCAATTCCTTAGCATCATTTTCATCCTTTCCCAAGATTGTGAAACATGCTCATGTTTAAGTTGCTTGAAATTCATGATCTGGGTTCTAAGGGAAATAATTTTCACGGGCAGAAAATACTTACTGATAAAAGCATCTTTGCACTTATTCCAAGAATCAATACTATTGCGAGGCAAAGAAGAGAACCAAATTTTTGCAGAATCATGCAAAGAAAACAGAAATAATTTCATATTCACAACATCATTGTCCACATATTTTTTCTTTTGCATATCGCATAATTCCACGAAGGTATTAAGATGGGACGCGACATCCTCATTAGGAGTACCGGAAAATTGATCTTTCATAACAAGATTCAGCAAAGCGGTATTAATATCACAAGACTCCACACTAGTGGCGGGAGGAGCAATCGGAGTGCCAATAAAATCATTGTTGTTGGTATTTGAGAAATCACATAACTTGGTGTTCTCTTGAGTCATGATGACTACACAACAAGATTGCACTAAAAAACAGATCCGGCAAGAAAATGGCAAACGAAAAAGAGGGGCGAATAAAATGGAAAATTTTTGTGAAGTGGGGGAGAGGAAAATGAGAGGCAAATGGCAAATAATATAAATTGTGAGGAGAAGAGATTTTGATTAGGAACCCGGTATATGTTGAAGATCCTCCCCGGCAACGGCGCCATAAATTCCTTTTGATTCGGCTTGAAGCTACGTCGTTATTTCCCCAAAGAGGAAGGGATAATGCAGCACAACAACGGTAGGTATTTCCCTTAGTGATGAGACCAAGGTTATCGAACCAGTAGGAGAACCAAGCAACACAACGTAAACAACACCTACACACAAATAACAACTACTCGCAACCCGACATGTAAAAGGGGTTGTCAATCCCTTTCGGGTAGCGGCGCCTCAAGATAGGAAAATGGACGTGAGGAAATTGTAGTAGATTGATAGATCGAACACCAAATATAATAAATAAGAATTAAATGCAGCGAGGTATTTTTGTATTTTTGGTTTAGTAGATCTGAAAATAAAAGCAAGGGAAAAGTAGATCGCAAAGGCAAATAATATGAGAAAGAGACCCGGGGGCCGTAGGTTTCACTAGTGGATTCTCTCGAGAAAATAGCAAATGGTGGGTAAACAAATTACTGTTGGGCAATTGATATAACTTCAAATAATCTTGATGATATCCAGGCAATGATCATTATATAGGCATCATGTCCAAGATTAGCAGACAAACTCCTGCCTGCATCTAATACTATTATTCCACACATCGACCGCTATCCAGCATGCATCTAGTGTATTTAGTTCATGGAGAAACGGAGTAATGCAATAAGAACGATGACATGATGTACACATGATCTATCTATGTAGAGATAGACCCCATCGTTTTATCCTTAGTATCAACAAGACATACATGCCGGTTCCCCTTCTGCCACTGGGCACCGTAAGATCGAACCCACTACAAAGCACGTCTTCCCATTGCAAGATAAATAGATCAAGTTGGCCAAAGAAAACCCAAATATCAGAGAACAAATACGAGGCTATAAGAGATCATGCATATAAGAGATCAAAGAAACTCAAATAACTTTCATGGATATAAATAGATAGATCTGATCATAAACTCAAAGTTCATCTGATCCCAACAAACACACCACAAAAAGAGTTACATCATATGGATCTCCAAGAGACCATCGTATTGAGAACTCAGCGTGAGAGAGGAATCCATCTAGCTACTAACTACGGACCCGAAGGACTACAAAGAACTACTCACGCATCATCGGAGAGGCACCAGTGGAAGTGGTGAACCCCTCCGTGATGGTGTCTAGATTGGATCTGGTGGTTCTGGACTCTGCGGCGGCTGGATCGACTCCCCTAGGGTTTCTAGAATATTTGGGTATTTATAGAGCAAAGAGGCAGTCCGGGGGCACCCGAGGTGGGCACAACCCACCAGGGTGCTTGGGCCTCCTAGCACGCCCTGGTGGGTTGTGCTCCCCTTGAAGCACCCCCCAAGGCACTGCCTTGGCCCATTAGGTGTCTACTGGTCCATAAAAATTCTCCGTGAGGTTTCATTGCATTTGGACTCCGTTTGGTATTGATTTCCTGCGATGTAAAAAACATGCAAAAAACAGCAACTGGCACTTGGCACTCACTACTGCAGGATGCTGCTAACGCGACACTACGATCAGAGACCCTTTGATGAAACCGTGTGCGATGCATTAATCACAAACGGGGATGTAAAAAACCGTCAAAAAAGGTGCAAAATGTTTGCGATGAATGATACATCAAACACGGTTCAGATTTTAGTTGCGTGTGCGATCCAGGGCACACAGTTGACCTGTTCGAACTGTTTGTGATGAGGCAGAATAACAGAAATGGGCAGCCAGATCAATGTGTGTGCGATATACGGCATACAGTTCGCTCCGATGAACTGTTTGCTATTAGGGAGTGCAATAGAAACGGTAGCCAGATCAAGGTGTGTGTGATATAGGGCACACGGTTCACTTGGACGAACTGTTTTCGATTAGCGAACACAACACAAACGGTTCAATTTAACAAGATGTGTGTGATATGTGGCAAACAGCTGACTCAACGGCGAGCAACCACATGGTCAACCTTCCGCCATCAATAAATTTTGACCTTGTTTCTCGTCGCATTGCATATTACAATGCAATAAGTAATTGCAAATCTGTTCACACCTATCAAACTAATATGTGTTCACACTTAGCACCGGGCTATAAAAACTATGCACTTGAAAATTACTTCACAATTCCTCTCCTCATCACCCACAAAACTGGTCTTTCCTGTCAAGTCATTCCGCCATGACCGGTAGGAGGAGTTTAGGGTGGACATATAACCAGGCAGCAAAGACCAAGGCCGTGGAAGCACTAGAGAGGTCCCGCCGTGAAGCCGCAGCCACAGCAGAGATATCCCGACGCGCGAGGGCTCTGACAAGCGCATTCACGGCGTCGGCCATCGCGACAAGCCGGCATTCCTGAAGTCCTTCGCCGGCGACAATGATATTCTCGCTGCCGTCACTACGCATCAGGAGCTGGTCAGCGGCTTGATGAAGCTGCTCAAGATCAACGATGCCTCGGTTGACAAGGTGACCGGCCTCGTCAAGCAACTCATGGGTGACAATGCGAAGCTCCTCAAGGCGCTCGCTGAGAAGGAGGAGGAGGCCGCCGGCTAGAAGATGATGCATGAGCAGAGCTGTGCCTCGGGGATGACGCTGACAGCGGTCGTCGAGGAACTGATGGGTGACTTGAGGAAGCTCTGGATCGAGCGCGAGCAGGAGGTGGAGGAATCCATGGCTGCTTTCAAGCAAAGTCATGAGGAATTGAACAAGGAGCTAGAGGATGTCATCGCCCGGCGATCCATCGACGAGTAGAGACAGTAGTGACCCAAATCGTCGTCTGCATTTTCCTTCTTCTCTTGCCCTTGTGTCTTTCGGGCTTTGCCACATGTGGCATTTTAAATTATCCGGAATATGTAAGACAATTATTATCTACGCCATTGTAAATTTATCGTCGTATTATCCGTTGTCATTTTATTTGTGGTCGTATTATCCGTTGCCCTATGTGGCAATTTAAATTAGGGCGGAATACAAGTTGAAAACACGAACAAAGCAAATGGTGCCATGGGATCACAAGCAAACACCCTCTATCCAGGTGCTTTAATTAACCCATTAATGGAGAAGTTTTGAGCCAGGCGGGCGGCGGCTGGTGCATGGAGGTCAAAGAGCTCGCTTCCCGGTGAGCATGGGCGGCCTTGCTGCTCGCACATGTCCCGTCGTGCCTGCGACTGCAAGGTAGACAGGATGCACGCATCCCGTCGAGCCTGCGTGGCGGACTGCTCGCACGCGTCCCATCGAGCCTGCACGGTGGGCTTCTTGCGCTCATCCCGTCTAATCAAACAGCTACACGAACACCACCGAGTATGGTTAAATTTCGACACGATTAATATAATACAACCGTTTGCAATATTAATGTGTCAGCTTTTTATTTCAAAAAGGACTTCGTTGGCTACTAATGTGTGCACCTCTTCTCAAACTGGACGATGTTTTTACCATGACATATATGTGCCATGTCATGAAACCATGCCAAGTTTCATGTTTTTGGGGTGAGTATTTGATTTACTAGGATTTAAAAACCGAGATTCTCAATGTTTCAGGACGACGACAAGTTTGTAATTCATTCCCATTCCTTAAATGAGACCTAAACATGCACCCAATGACACATGTACAATTTCCCACCCATTTTGCTTCACTTGAGCATGTGCTTGTAGTTCAAATTTGAATTATGGACTACATTAAATGCGTAGAAAACTTAGTAATTAGTAATATATATATATATATATATATATATATATATATATATATATACAATGGCCAAATGAACCCTGAACAGTTTCAAATTTCAGCCTGATACTCCTGTTATTCTATGTTGCCTGTAGAAAACAAAGTTCAAGGTGAGAAGAGGCAGCGATTATCGTTTCGCCCACAAGAGGGGCATGTTTCCCTACCGGAACCACGAGGGTTGCGACAGGCTCCGGTTTGTAAGAGGCTTGTAATATAGCTTCGCCCAAATTGGACAATTATATGTACCATGTAGTGACACCATGCCAAGTTTCATGATTTCCTGGTGAGTTTTGGATTTACAAAGATTTAAAAACCAAGATTCGCAATGTTTGCGGCCAAGCCAGGATGGCGAGACGGTTGAATTCATTCCCATTCATTCCATGGGACCTAAACATGCACCCCAAGGAAACATGTGCATTTTTTCTAGCCATTTTGGTGCACTAGAGCATGTATTTATAGTTCGGATTTGAATTATGGACATTAAATGCCTAGAAAACTCAACTAATGAATAAAAAAGTTCAAACGAACCATGAATAATTTCAGTGTTCAGCGCAAATCTACCGTTGTTCCGTGTTGCGTGTAGAAGAAAATGCAAGGCTAGAAGAGGGAGTGATTATAGTTTAGCCCACAAGGGGACACATTTCCCTATCGAAACCGCGAGGGTTCTTGCGACAGGCTCCGGTTTGTAAGAGGTTTGTAATAAAGCTTGGCCCAAATTGGCAATGTTTTTACCATGACATATATGTGCCATGACGTGACACCATGCCACCTTTGATGACTTTCTGGCGAGTTTTGGATTTATGGGGACTTAAAAACCGAGATTCGAAATGTTTGAGGACGAGCCAGGACACCAGTACGGTTGTAATTCGTTCCCATTCCTGACATGGGACCTAAACATGCACCCAAGGACACATGTATAATTTTTCTAGCCATTTTGGTGAACTGGAGCATGTATTTGAAGTTCAGATTTGAATTATGGACATTAAATGCCTAGGAAACTCAATTAGTGTATGAAAAGGCCAAACGAACCATGAATAAGTTTAAATTTCAGCATGGATATCCTATCGTTCCATGTTGCCTGTAGAAGAAAATACAAGGCGAAAAGAGGTAGTGATTACGTTTCGCCCACAAGGGGGACACGCTTCCCTATCGGAACCACGAGGCTTCTTTGAGAGAAGCTCCGGTTTGTAAGAGGCTTGTAAAAAAACTTGTGCCATAATGGACAAAAATATTCCTCGACATATAATGCCATGTCGTGACACCATGTTAGGTTTCACGATTTTCGGCTTAGTTTTGGATTTACAGGGATTTAAAAACCGAGATTCTTCTCATGAAATGTTTTCAAATAGCACACGGCTCACTCACGAAAGCCTATATTCAATGAAAACTTCATGGAAACCATATTTTAAAGTTTCATAAAATCTGGAAAAAATGTGGGATGTTAAGAAGGTGATGTTTTATTGCGACACAAAATTTCAAGTTGAAAAACATTACGAGGTGTGAGCTATGAAAAAGACAAATTCAACCCTGAATAGTGACATTACTATTCGGCACTATTCAATGCTGATTTTGTCTTTTTCATAGCTCACATCTCGCAACATGTTTCAACTTGAAATTTTGTGTGGCAATAAAACATCATCCTCTTAACATCCCGCATTTTTTTTGAAACTTCAAAACATCTTTTTCTCATGGTTTTCACCGGTTTCCACCTAATGTTGGTTTCCGTATGATATTCTTCCCCCTCCTGCGCACGCGATCCGAGTCATGCGTTCTGATTGGCCAGAACCCAAACCCCTGGGATCATACGTGTGCACCGTTGGATGCTCCCAGATTGAGCGGCAACCCTGAGCCCTTTCGACAGCACATGCAGTACATGGGTAAGCACTGTGCGCATGCGTCGTGCTAGCTCACGCTTCCTTCTCTTCTAGGTTTTCAAAACAGGCTACCGTTTCTCGCCTCTCCTCTCATCGGTTTCCCGCCTCTTCTCCCATCGTTTTCCCACTACCAGTGTCAGTGCTCATTGCAGGCTAGCGGCGACACACCGGCCATGTAAAATAGCCCACATAGTTTCTAAAAGCACAAATATGTTTGATAGGAGGGAGTAGGTCCCATAGGGTGACCAGCGTGAAACACCTTAATGGCAAGGAGGCAATTCTTATCAGCAAGGGTCAGTTTCCCATCTGCTAGCCTAGTCGAATAGAATGCAGAAGTTAAGCATGCTCGGGCTGGAGTAGTCCCAGGATGGGTGACCCGATGGGAAGTTGCATATCTCAAGCTTCATTTGTATGCCATGACACGGTCATTACAGAGATATATTATATCTCTATAGTGACCTATCATGGCAATTTTATAAACCTTGGGATCCTTGTTTTGCTAATTTGTAGACTATGTTTTTATGGGTTATTCTTTGCTCTAAAAAATTAAAGAATGATTGACTGGACCTGTGATGGCGATTATATAAACCTACTATGTTTTTATGGGTCATTTTTTCCTCTAAAAATTAAAGAATGATTGACTTGACATGTCATGGTGATTATATAAACCTTTTTCAGGTTGCATGCAGGATATAGGGGGCATGGTGTTCTTCTCGAGCATGTCTCCCTTGTGCGGCTTATAGACGCGACACATATGTGTGTGCTCCCCGAGGTATATATACTATCCTTTACCGACAATTAGGGGGGCCCATACAATCTATCCCTTTGACCCAACAACGAGAAGGGTTTGACCATGATGGTTTCCTATTGATACTAGTAAGGTACACGTGCATTGTACGCATGAGATTTGGTAACCACATTATGGATAAATTGACATCGTACGTATTGAACCAGGCTTGGAGTCGGGTAAGGTGTTCGGTTTGTAATGTAGTTGGTGGCCCATCGAAATTGTGCATTTGGGATTTAAACACATCACACACCACCGTACCCATACATATTTTCGGGCCACATGCAGTGTATACGGGTCTTCTGATCAACCACGTCTCCCTTGTGCGGTTTTTTGTGACGACACACATATATGTGGGCTCCTGAGTGTATATATATCATCCCTTTGACCGATAATGAGGGGTATGTGTTGGCCATGAATGGATTCATACTAGCTCGTGTTAGGGCCGGTCACCGTCACATGTCGCTCAACCAAAGCTCGAGCTCATGCGTTGTCAGGATTCCCTCCCACATGCTTAGATTGCTAGGTTCGACCTACATCAAACCCTGCGTATCTCACCCTTAACTACCTTGCCTTCATGGTTATTGCTTGTATCGATAGGTAGGCACCACACCTAAATTGTACATTATTCTATATTGAAAACACACATCACCCCTTCCCAACGTACATCATTTTGGGTCGCATGCAAGAGGTGCTGGTTTTGTGGTCCCTCTCGTGCGATTTTTATGATGGTTCAATCTATTGGCCCAAGCGGTTTATCAACAACAACAACTGTCGTTTGACCAAACCATAGATTCATTGGTCCGTCTTATGCTAGGTCATGGCGACATGCATGTATGACCAAAGTATCGATCATTATGAG